>NC_092106.1:35281815-35289315 GCF_045679555.1 Salvelinus alpinus | reverse complement strand
TAAAGGTCGAGAGCTGTGCGTCCTCCGAAACACGACCCTGCCAAGCCGCACTGCTTCTTGACACACTGCTTTCTTTAACCCGGAAGCCAGCCGCACCAACGTGTTGGAGGAATCACCGTCCAGCTGGCGACCGAAGTCAGCTTGCAGGTGCCCAGCCCGCCTCAATGAGTCGCTAGAGCACGACGCACAAGGAATTCCCGGCCGGCCAACCCTTCCCGTAACCCTGCGATGCAGTGCCTTAGAGCGCTGCGTCACTCGGGAGGCCCCGTGTTCACATGCTCAAACTCTTTTTCCTCACATGAGATGAAGGAGACAGGCGCCTTTTGAAGATTTTCCATCAGAGATGAGGTTAAATTATCTATACACTTGGTACATTACAGATGACCTGTATCCACTCCCTAATTAAAGACACTGTATAGTTCTCTGCTATTTTCTGCTACAGTATGTCTTTCATTTAACTGGCTGACTTTATATTGTAGGCACTCACAGTATAATAGATTCAGTCTATTGCTAGCACAGGATGACACACACACACACACACACACACACACACACACACACACACACACACACACACACACACACACACACACACACACACACACACACACACACACACACACACACACACACACACACACACACACACACTCATGAATACCAGATGTATCTATATATATATATATCAGTGGAAGTAATGGAGACAGAAGTTGTAGCCTGCCATGTTTTTTTCTGCTTAGTTGCGGATCTAACAACACTCTCTAACAACACCCTCTAACAACACTGTCGTTAACAGCAATGTTGGTAACAGCAATGTCGGTAACAGCTTTCTCTAAGAGACTTTTCATTAGTCATATTTACAGGATTAAAACATGGTATACACTGTCCAACAAAATGCTTACTTGCATTTTCCTTTTCACCAATGTAAAAACAATAAGAAATAATACAAGGTAAGAATAGGAACTTAAAGTAAATAGCTCAGTAGAATGACGTCACCCACCACACCACTGTAACACACACGCACACGTATACACGCATAAACACACACACACACACACACACACACACACACACACACACACACACACACACACACACACACACACACACACACACACACACACACACACACACACACACACACACACACACACACACACGAAGAAGCACGCACACACACATGCAGAGACAAAGCTATATTAGAAAGGAAAGGATGGATATTGAAAGGCAGTGTGGGGTATTGGGGGGCTGTAGCTCTGGGGTCGGGGGGACTGACAGTCTGAATACAGATGGGCTGCTGGGGTGGTGGGATTCAGATAAGAGGAGGGCACAGGGGTCAGAGGAGGGGAGAGAAAGAGAGGAAGGAGGGAGAGGAGGAGGGAGGGAGAAAGGGATTTGAGCCACACAGAGAGAGCTGGGAGATAACAACACACCCTGTCCAAGTCCGTTCTCTGGGATTTGGGGCTCGCTATAGTTGACACTTCTGAATATCTCCCGCCTGGACAAAATGAGCTTTCTGTTCCTCTCTGTTCCTCCCATCCTGGCTCGCAGATGTGGCAGACTGATTTCCATGAGCTCCGTCCTCTCCATATTACTGATTGATGTATAGAAACTTCCCTCTTCCAGCCATACGGAAGTTACACACAAGTTCTACAGATCTACAGTTCTAGTTCATTCTAGTTCATACCGTATTCGTCTTATACCAGTGTTAAAGCTAGCATACCCTAATACAACAACATACACTACAACCTTGTAAATGTGCTACTAAGCCTCTGTTGACCACCCTATCCCTGCTTTACCCCATGCCAGGACCTGTGTCTGTGTACCACCCTATCCCTGCTTTACCCCATGCCAGGACCTGTGTCTGTGTGCCACCCTATCCTTGCTTTACCCCATGCCAGGACCTGTGTCTGTGTGCCACCCTATCCCTGCTTTACCCCATGCCAGGACCTGTGTCTGTGTACCACCCTATCCCTGCTTTACCCCATGCCAGGACCTGTGTCTGTGTGCCACCCTATCCCTGCTTTACCCGATGCCAGGACCTGTGTCTGTGTGCCACCCTATCCCTGCTTTACCCCATGCCAGGACCTGTGTCTGTGTACCACCCTATCCCTGCTTTACCCCATGCCAGGACCTGTGTCTGTGTACCACCCTATCCCTGCTTTACCCCATGCCAGGACCTGTGTCTGTGTACCACCCTATCCCTGCTTTACCCCATGCCAGAACCTGTGTCTGTGTGCCACCCTATCCCTGCTTTACCCCATGCCAGGACCTGTGTCTGTGTGCCACCCTATCCCTGCTTTACCCCATGCCAGGACCTGTGTCTGTGTACCACCCTATCCCTGCTTTACCCCATGCCAGGACCTGTGTCTGTGTACCACCCTATCCCTGCTTTACCCCATGCCAGGACCTGTGTCTGTGTACCACCCTATCCCTGCTTTACCCCATGCCAGAACCTGTGTCTGTGTACCACCCTATCCCTGCTTTACCCCATGCCAGAACCTGTGTCTGTGTACCACCCTATCCCTGCTTTACCCCATGCCAGAACCTGTGTCTGTGTGCCACCCTATCCCTGCTTTACCCCATGCCAGGACCTGTGTCTGTGTACCACCCTATCCCTGCTTTACCCCATGCCAAGACCTGTGTCTGTGTACCACCCTATCCCTGCTTTACCCCATGCCAGGACCTGTGTCTGTGTACCACCCTATCCCTGCTTTACCCCATGCCAGAACCTGTGTCTGTGTACCACCCTATCCCTGCTTTACCCCATGCCAGGACCTGTGTCTGTGTGCCACCCTATCCCTGCTTTACCCCATGCCAGAACCTGTGTCTGTGTGCCACCCTATCCCTGCTTTACCCCATGCCAGGACCTGTGTCTGTGTACCACCCTATCCCTGCTTTACCCCATGCCAGAACCTGTGTCTGTGTGCCACCCTATCCCTGCTTTACCCCATGCCAGGACCTGTGTCTGTGTACCACCCTATCCCTGCTTTACCCCATGCCAGGACCTGTGTCTGTGTACCACCCTATCCCTGCTTTACCCCATGCCAGGACCTGTGTCTGTGTTTGCCTGAAAGGCAGCTAGAGCCACTGAGCACATTAAAGAGCTGTTTATTCAGCTGAGGCTCCAGCAATCATCCTTTGAAACACACACACACACACACACACACACACACACACACACACACACACACACACACACACACACACACACACACACACACACACACACACACACACACACACACACACACACACACACACACACACACACACACACACACACACAATGCTCTAGTCTATGCCAACAAGGTGGGGGGGGCAGCAAGACATGTATAAAGGGGAGAGAAGGGGGATCTAATTGTCTTTCTTTCTGCAGCTTATCATATTAATAAGGACAGTGTAACCGTTTCTGATGAACAGTAAACAGTAGCCTCTCCTCACATCAAAGTGGTTGATCTTTTGGGATCTTTCATTTTCATTTCCTCCGTGGTGAGGACCACCACTGACACACACACACACACATTAAGCCAACATGCACATCAGCCTTACCCACAAGCACAGGCACATACACACAGCATGGTTGCATCTTTCAGGGCTGGCTCTGGTTCTGGTATTAGTGTTACATTTAGTGACTCCCTCTGTGTGGAATATTGATTTTTTAATGACCAGACTTTGAATATCCCTTTGAGCATGGTGAAGTTATTAATTACACTTTAGATGGCGTTCTTCCTAACTCAGTTTCCTGAGAGGAAGGAAACAGCAAAGGGATTTCACCATAAGGCCAATGGTGATTACAGATCCGCCCCTTTTTTTCAATTATCGCCTAAAATGACATACCCAAACCTAACTGCCTGTAGCTCAGGACCTGAAGCAAGGATATGCATATTCTTGGTACTATTTGAAAGGAAACACTTTGAAGTTTGTGGAAATGTGAAAGGACTGTAGGAGAATATAACACAATAGATCTGGTAAAAGAGAATACAAAGAAAAAAAAAACCGTTTGTTTGTATTGTTTTTGTACCATCATCTTTGAAACGCAGGAGAAAGACCATAATGTATTACTCCAGCCCAGGTGCAATTTAGATATTGGCCACTAGATGAAAGCAGTGTATGTGCAACGTTTTAGAGTGATCTAATGAACCATTGCATTTCTGTTCAAAATATTATATCAAGACTGCTCAAATGTGTCTAATTTGTTTATTAATAACTTTTCATGTTCAACATTGTGCACTCTCCTCAAACAATAGCATGGTATTATTTCACTGTAATAGCTACTGTAAATTGGACAGCGCAGTTAGATTAACAAGAATTTAAGCTTTCTGCCAATATCAGATATGTCTATGTCCTGGGAAATGTTCTTGTTACTTACAACCTCATGCTAATTGCATTAGCCTATGTTAGCTCAACCATCCCATGGATGGGACACCAATCCCGAATAAGTTTTTAAAACAGGAGGACACTGAGGATGGATCAATAACATTGTAGTTACTCTACAATATGAACATAATTGACAGAGTGAAAAAAGGAAGCCTGTACAGAATTAAAACATTAAAAAAACATGCATCCTGTTTGCAACAAGGCATTAAAGTAATACTGCAAATAATGTGGCAAAGCAATTCACTTTTTGTTCAGAATACAAAGTCTTATGTGTTGAGCAAATCCAATACAATACATTACTGCGTACCACTCTCCATATTTTCAAGCATAGCGGTGGCTGCATCATGTTCTGGGTATGCTTTTCATTAAGCTAAGCGCAGGCCAAAATCCTAGAGGAAAACCTGGTTCAGTCTGCTTTCCACCAGACACTGGGAGATGAATCCACCCCTCAGCAGGACAATAACCTAAAACACAAGGCCAAATCTCCCCTTGAGTTCTTACCAAGAAGACAGTAAATATTCCTGAGTGGCCGAGTTACTGTTTTGACTTAAATCTTCTTGAAGATCTATGACTAAATGTTGATTAAATGTTCAACAATCAATTTGACAGAGCTTGAAGAATTTTGATAAGCTAAATATGCAAATGTTATACAATCCAGGTGTGGGAAGTTCTAGGAGACATCCCCAGAAAGACTCACAGCTGTAATCACTGCCAAATATGCTTCTATAAAGTAATGAGTCAGGGGTGTGAATACTTATGTAAATAAGATATTACTGTGTTTAATTTTCAATACATTTGGAAAAATATCTAAAAACATACTTTCACTTTGTCATTATGGGGTATTCTGTGTAAATGGCTGAGTCGAAAAACATGAATTTAATACATTTTGAATGCAGGCTGTAGCAACAAAATGTGGAACAAGTATTAATAAATTAATATATTCTGAAGGCACTGAATGTATGTTGGTGGGAAAATGTGTGCATCATTATCTGCAGGCAAACTGGAATAGACTGAGTTTCTGTCTGTCAGACAGGCAGTGTGTTTGATGTTGAATTGCAGATAAGCTGCAGAGTGGGGAAAGATACTGACTTGTACAATAAAACGACTGCTCTCCCAAAGACAACAAAGACTGCAGAGAACGTCCAACGTAAAACAATACACCCTTCACGCATCCAGTCTTCACACATTCATCCAGTCTGCTTCAAAGGAATACAGATAGACTGGAAACAAATACAACATGGGACTGTAATTACAAACATTGTGATCGTGAAGATCTAATCATTCAGCTACCTTTGCTTCCCATGTTCAGTACTTTCTCCTCCAAATATAACTGGACTTCAAAGGCAAGACACAGGAAACGAAGAAGCAACAGAGAAAATCGTGTTCCAGGATTTATCTTATGTTACTAAACTCACGAGTCTGTTAATTAATGTGTCAAAATGAATAATATCTAATTTCCTGAACCAAAGTGACATCAAAGACATGAGCGAGTAAGTTAGTTGTGTCGACTTGGTCTGGCTCAGCTCATGAACCCTACCCTATGAACCCTGACCTAATCAGACACAAACAGAGCAGCTAGCAGCTAGCCTTGACAAACGTCCATTAGTCTGTGTTTAATGTGGTGACCTTAGCAGTGAGTGACCCTAAAGTTGGACAAGCCAGTCTCTTTGAAGCCTGGCAGTGACACAGCCCTGCTGTTGACTCTATGTGCAGTGACTGAGACACAGTGAGGCAGAGGGAGCAGAGGGAGCAGAGGGGGAAGAGGGAGCAGAGGGAGCAGAGGGAGCAGAGGGGGAAGAGGGAGCAGAGGGAGCAGAGGGAGCAGAGGGGGAAGAGGGAGCAGAGGGAGCAGAGGGGGAAGAGGGAGCAGAGGGGGCAGAGGGAGCAGAGGGGGAAGAGGGAGCAGAGGGAGCAGAGGGAGCAGAGGGAAGGGAAGAGGGAGCAGAGGGAGCAGAGGGAGCAGAGGGGGAAGAGGGAGCAGAGGGAGCAGAGGGGGAAGAGGGAGCAGAGGGAGCAGAGGGAGCAGAGGGGGAAGAGGGAGCAAGAGGGAGCAGAGGGAGCAGAGGGGGGGGAAGAGGGAGCAGAGGGAGCAGAGGGAGCAGAGGGGGAAGAGGGAGCAGAGGGGGAAGAGGGGGAAGAGGGAGCAGAGGGAGCAGAGGGGGAAGAGGGGGCAGAGGGAGCAGAGGGGGAAGAGGGAGCAGAGGGGGAAGAGGGAGCAGAGGGAGCAGAGGGAGCAGAGGGGGAAGAGGGGGCAGAGGGAGCAGAGGGAGCAGAGGGGGAAGAGGGAGCAGAGGGAGCAGAGGGGGAAGAGGGAGCAGAGGGGGAAGAGGGAGCAGAGGGAGCAGAGGGGGAAGAGGGAGCAGAGGGAGCAGAGGGGGAAGAGGGAGCAGAGGGAGCAGAGGGAGCAGAGGGGGAAGAGGGAGCAGAGGGAGCAGAGGGAGCAGAGGGGGAAGAGGGAGCAGAGGGAGCAGAGGGGGAAGAGTAGTACAGTATTCTGTATAAACTATGACAAATACACATCACACAGGGCCGGTGTGACTCGCTCTGTTTTTCTCTCTTTCTCAGAAAGGGCGAACGGGTTCATTGTTGTGTCGTGTGATTGTGGGATTATGTGCCAAGGGCTCACCTGTACAACTGCACCTGCACACACACACTCCCAGGGTCATGTCCTCAGTTGGCACACATAGATACCCTGCCTATCTGTCTGTCCGTCTGTCTGCAGACTCCGGCCTCTGGTATGGACAATGAGACCGCTTTGTCTCCCTTGGCTGACCACTGATTGACAGACAGAGCTATGGGGGCACAGGGTGTTTGTCTAGCTGCTAGCAGGGTTACCCTGTGTGGTTAATGAGTGTTGTGAACAGCCTAATGGTCCTGTTTAATGCCTGCTGGCTGGCAGGCTGAGCTGGCTGGCAGCAGTCCTGTCTCTCCTGTAGAGTTATCATTAGACAGAGAGAGAGCGAGGTAAAGAGAGATAAAGAGAGATAGAAAGAGAGATAGAGAGAGAGACATTCTGACATTGATCACTCGTCCTGAGTTAGTCTTTGTAAACTACAGCGTGGTAGAGAAGGCCAGGCTGGCACCTCACCTATACAGGATCAACCACTCAGTACTACTGAT
>NC_092106.1:35256815-35279315 GCF_045679555.1 Salvelinus alpinus | reverse complement strand
ACAAGGCAAGAAGGGCCTTCTATGCCATCAAAAGGAACATAAATTTCAACATACCAATTAGGATCTGGCTAAAAATACTTGAATCAGTCATAGAGCCCATTGCCCTTTATGGTTGTGAGGTCTGGGGTCCGCTCACCAACCAAGATTTCACAAAATGGGACAAACACCAAATTGAGACTCTGCATGCAGAATTCTGCAAAAATATCCTCCGTGTACAACGTAGAACACCAAATAATGCATGCAGAGCAGAATTAGGCCGATACCCACTAATTATCAAAATCCAGAAAAGAGCCGTTAAATTCTACAACCACCTAAAAGGAAGCGATTCCCAAACCTTCCATAACAAAGCCATCACCTACAGAGAGATGAACCTGGAGAAGAGTCCCCTAAGCAAGCTGGTCCTAGGGCTCTGTTCACAAACACAAACACACCCCACAGAGCCCCAGGACAACAGCACAATTAGACCCAACCAAATCATGAGAAAACAAAAAGATAATTACTTGACACATTGGAAAGAATTAACAAAAAAACAGAGCAAACTAGAATGCTATTTGGCCCTAAACAGAGAGTACACAGTGGCAGAATACCTGACCACTGTGACTGACCCAAACTTAAGGAAAGCTTTGACTATGTACAGACTCAGTGAGCATAGCCTTGCTATTGAGAAAGGCCGCCGTAGGCAGACATGGCTCTCAAGAGAAGACAGGCTATGTGTTCACTGCCCACAAAATGAGGTGGAAACTGAGCTGCACTTCCTAACCTCCTGCCCAATGTATGACCATATTAGAGAGACATATTTCCCTCAGATTACACAGATCCACAAAGAATTCGAAAACAAATCCAATTTTGATAAACTCCCATATCTACTGGGTGAAATTCCACAGTGTGCCATCACAGCAGCAAGATTTGTGACCTGTTGCCACAAGAAAAGGGCAACCAGTGAAGAACAAACACCATTGTAAATACAACCCATATTTATGTTTATTTATTTTAACTTGTGTGCTTTAACCATTTGTACATTGTTACAACACTGCATATATATAATATGACATTTGTCATGTCTTTATTGTTTTGAAACTTCTGTATGTGTAATGTTTACTGTTCATTTTTATTGTTTATTTCACTTTTGTATATTATCTACCTCACTTGCTTTGGCAATGTTAACACATGTTTCCCATGCCAATAAAGCCCCTTGAATTGAATTGAATTGAATTGAGAGAGAGAGAGAGAGAGAGACAGAGACAGAGATAGAGAGAGAGACAAAATGAGATGGAGGGAGAGAGAGAGACAGAGACAGAGAGAGAGAGAGAAAGGGAGAGAGAGAGAGAGAGATAAAGAGGGAGAGAGAGAGAGAGAGACAGAGAGAGACAGAGAGAGACAGAGAGAGAGACAGAGAGAGGCAGAGATAGACAGAGAGAGAGATAGAGAGAGAGAGACAGAGAGAGAGAGAGAGAGAGAGAGAGACAAAATGAGATAGAGGGAGAGAGAGAGACAGAGACAGAGAGATAGAGAGAAAGGGAGAGAGAGAGAGAGAGAGAGAGAGAGAGAGAGAGAGAGAGAGAGAGAGAGAGAGAGAGAGAGAGAGAGAGAGAGACTTAGCAATAGTCAGAGTGGCTCAGTTCAGTATAATGTAACATTGACTGTTTCAGTGGCTTACTGTACGTAAAGCATTTTGTTTAATTGGTGGGTCATGAGAAAACTTATGCGGAAAAATTTAAAACGCGTTTGGGAACACTGTCAGGCGTTCATGCTTACCAAACACAGTCAGCTGGGCCGTCTCACTGTCTCTCTCGCCCACCATGTTTGTGCCAACACAGATGAACATGCCAGCATCACTCTTCCTGGTGTTGGAGATCATCAGCTTCCCTCCTCGGATCTGAGGACACAAGGAAACAAGTTGATCTACCTCACACGGGCCTATGACCAGGCGTTGGTTAGTAGTTAGTGTCTAGTTAGTAGTACATGGTTAATTAGTTGTACATGGTTAATTAGTAGTTACATGGTTAGTTAGTATTAGGTGGTGAGTTAGTATTATGTGGTTAAGTAATAGTACGTGGTTTGTTAGTAGTATGTGGATAGTTAGTAGTATGTGGATAGTTAGTAGTATGTGGATAGTTAGTATTATGTGGATAGTTAGTATTATGTGGCTAGTTAGTATTATGTGGATAGTTAGTATTATGTGGATAGTTAGTATTATGTGGTTAGTTAGTATTATGTGGATAGTTAGTATTATGTGGTTAGTTACTAGTACATGCTTAGTTAGTATTACGTGGTTAGTTAGTAGTACCTGGTTAGTTTGTATTATTTGGTTAGTTAGTTAGTATTACATGGCTAGTAAGTATTATGTGGTTAGTAAGTGGTACATGGTTAGTTAGTATTATGTGGTTGGTTAATAGTATTTGGTTAGTTAGTAGTATGTGGTTAGTTAGTAGTATGTGGCTAGGTAGTAGTATGTGGTTAGTTAGTAGTATACGGTTAGTTACTAGTATATGGTTAGTTAGTAGTGTGTGGTTAGTTAGTAGTATATGGTTAGTTAGTAGTATATGGTTAGTTGGTAGTATGTGGCTAGGTAGTAGTATGTGGTTAGTTAGTCGTATACGGTTAGTTACTAGTATATGGTTAGTAGTATGTGGTTAGTTAGTAGTATATGATTAGTTAGTAGTATATGGTTAGTTGGTAGTATGTGGTTAGTTAGTAGTATGTGGTTAGTTAGTATTATGTGGTTAGTTAGTAGTACATGGTCAGTTAGTATTATGTGGTTCGTTAGTAGTACATGATTAATTAGTAGTACGTGGTTAGTTAGTAGTACATGGTTAGTTAGTATTACGTGGTTAGTTAGTAGTACATGTTTAGTTAGTATTATGTGGTTAGTTAGTAGTACATGGTTAGTTAGTATTAAGTGGTTAGTTAGTAGTCCATGATTAGTTAGTATTAAGTGGTTAGTTAGTAGTACATGGTTAGTTAGTAATATGTGGATAGTTAGTAGTAGTACTTACTGTGATCCTGTCCTCCTTGTCTTCGATGCGTACTTTGTCCTTCTTCCAGTAGGTGGTGGGTTCAGGGTGACCTCTAGGGGGGATACACTCCAGGATGGCCGGCTCCCCCGCAGCCACCACCACGTCTGTAGGGTTCTGTCTGAAGTCATCACGCAGCACTGCGGAGAAAGAGGTAGAGGAGAGAGGGAGAGTGAGTCTGCGGAGAAGGCTCTGCGATGACAAAAACTTTATCTGATCAAATACTTAGCTAGGTGTCTCTGTGAACACTTTACGCAAAGATTGCAATGTCTGTGTCTGTGTGTGTGGTGAGTGCAGAGGGAGATCATCCTGATGTGTATTAAATATAATACACAACCTGAAGCATGGTGTCACTCACATCACAGAGCTCACAGGAACACACAGAATAACCTGAAGCATGGTGTCACTCACATCACAGAGCTCACAGGAACACACAGAATGCCCTGAAGCATGGTGTCACACATCACAGAGCTCACAGGAACACACAGAATGCCCTGAAGCATAGTGTCACTCACATCACAGAGCTCACAGGAACACACAGAATGCCCTGAAGCATGGTGTCACTCACATCACAGAGCTCACAGGAACACACAGAATAACCTGAAGCATGGTGTCACTCACATCACAGAGCTCACAGGAACACACAGAATGCCCTGAAGCATGGTGTCACTCACATCACGGAGCTCACAAGAACACACAGAATAACCTGAAGCATGGTGTCACTCACATCACAGAGCTCACAGGAACACACAGAATGCCCTGAAGCATGGTGTCGCTCACATCACAGAGCTCACAGGAACACACAGAATAACCTGAAGCATGGTGTCACTCACATCACAGAGCTCACAGGAACACACAGAATAACCTGAAGCATGGTGTCACTCACATCACAGAGCTCACAGGAACACACAGAATGCCCTGAAGCATGGTGTCACTCACATCACAGAGCTCACAGGAACACACAGAATGCCCTGAAGCATGGTGTCACTCACATCACAGAGCTCACAGGAACACACAGAATGCCCTGAAGCATGGTGTCACTCACATCACAGAGCTCACAGGAACACACAGAATAACCTGAAGCATGGTGTCACTCACATCACAGAGCTCACAGGAACACACAGAATAACCTGAAGCATGGTGTCACTCACATCACAGAGCTCACAGGAACACACAGAATGCCCTGAAGCATGGTGTCACTCACATCACAGAGCTCACAGGGGCGCAGCATTGCTCAGTACCATGGGCATAGTACACACACACACACACACACACACTGACCATGGGTGGTCTGGCAAACAATGTTCCCCGCTATCTAATCCCTCTCAGGTAACCCTTTCGTCACACAGATCCCCTCTCAGCCTGTCTAGTGTTCTGTCATACACACAGAACAGGCCTGCTCATTATCAACCACACAATGGCTGCACATGTTAACACTTGACAACACACCTCAACCCCCATTAGTTACTAGAGACTACACCAGTATCAGTGTCTTCTACACTGAGGAACACCTTCCTAATATTGAGTTGCACCCCCACCCCCCTTTCCCCCTCTTTTGCCCTCAGAACAGCCTCAATTCATTAGGGCATGAACTCTACAAGGTGTTGAAAGCGTTCCACAGGGATGCTGGCCCATGTTGACTCCAATGCTTCCCACAGTTGTGTCAAGTTGACTGGATGTCCATCGGGTGGTGGACCATTCTTGATACACAAGGGAATCTGTTGAGCATGAAAAACCCAGCAGCGTTGCAGTTCTTGACACAAACCAGTACAGCTGAAACTTACTACCATACCCCATTCAAAGGCACTTCAATATTTTGTGTTGCCCATTCACCGTCTAAATGGCACACATACACAATCCATGTCTCAAGGCTTAAAAATCATTCTTTAACCTGTCTCCTCCCCTTCATCTACACTAATTGATGTGGTTTTAAAAACTACATCAATAAGGGAACATAGCTTTCACCTGGATTCACCTGGTCAGTCTACATCATGGAAAGATCAATGCTTTGTATACTCAGTGTATGTTAGCAAATGTCCTTGTGCTCTGCAGTGTTACAGAAAACACTGAACCACTTAACAGATATAAAGAGCTGCCTCACAGAGAAAAGATTACCTTAAAAGCTCAGGCTGCTTGTTAAAGCCACAAACTGGGGATCATTCTAGAACATGCTGGGCGCACTCAAGCTGACATTTTCCTGCTTAACCCAAACGAAATCCACAGAATTCCAAATGAGGAATTCCGTCATGTCGGGCGGTGATTCCAGCCTGTATCTGGGGACATGTGTGATGGATAAAAGAAGAAGAAGGGGATGTTTGAGGAGAGCTAAATTAAGGGCAGCACCACAGGTTCTTGTGCAAATTCCCTGTGGTGCCTGCCTGCGCGCACACACACACACACACACACACACACACACACACACACACACACACACACACACACACACACACACACACACACACACACACACACACACACACACACACACACACACACACACACACACACACACACACACACACACAGGGAGAATGGGTTGGATTAGAGTGGTATAATAGGTCCCAGTGCGCTCCTCTCCTCTCCTCTGCTCTCTTCTCCTCTCCTCTACAAGGCCCACTACACCATTGTCTGTTTATTTATTTATTTAGGAAGGGAGGGAGGGAATAGGGAGGGAAGGAAAAAGCTTTCAACTCAATTTTCCAGGGGATGGAAACGGGGTACATCGGGGGACTTTTGTGTGACACGAATTCAAATGAAATCGTCTCAGGCTGGGAGGAGAGAGTACACAAAGAGAGCTGCTCTCTCTGGTTGGAGGGAGTGAGGGAGAGAGCAAGGGAGACGGATCGAGAGAGAAGGATTGGGAGAGAGATATAGAGCAGTGGCTACGGTGGCGGTCCCTCCTATTGTTGGTCCAGCTAGGATGCAGCACTCTGCACTCATGAGCTGCTGTAATTAGCCACAGACAGACAGACAGACAGACAGACAGACAGACAGACAGGCAGACAGGCAGACAGACAGACAGACAGACAGACAGACAGACAGACAGACAGACAGACAGACAGACAGACAGACAGACAGACAGACAGACAGACAGACAGACAGACAGACGCCTCAGCCTGCCTGGTTCCTATATTTCCATCACAAACAGAGACCTATAGTCTGAAATCATACCACCGGGATGGACTGGCCACTGTGGCTAATGTCTGTTGTTCTGGTATTTGTGTTTGTGTTCATTTATTTATTTTATTGAATGTGGCGGCCAAGGGGTTTTTGTCCAGACA
Source organism: Salvelinus alpinus (assembly GCF_045679555.1). Lineage (NCBI taxonomy): Eukaryota > Metazoa > Chordata > Actinopteri > Salmoniformes > Salmonidae > Salvelinus > Salvelinus alpinus. The sequence goes on along the minus strand of NC_092106.1, from coordinate 35,273,020 downwards.
TTGAAACAAGATCTACTAGACAAAGTGTATGTTATATTATGTGTGTGTTTGTACACATGTTCTACAGTATTGCAGAAGCTACCAAGCCCATACCCTATACAAACAAACAAACAAACACACCCTTGCAAACAGACACACTTCCAAACACTGAGCTCTCAACAGCTACACCCCTGCAAACAGACACACTTCCAAACACTGAGCTCCCGACAGCTACACACATTCAAACAGATGCTGTGTATTCAGGTGAGAGGATTATGTTCTGTGTGTTGGTTCTGGGTTCTGTAATAACAACACAATGCTTTGAACAGATGCATGTACAAGAAACGAGCAGGGAAAACACACCCACATTCAAACCCTGACCTTCAATCCTGATTGGATACAACTGTACCAAATAAAAAGAACGTCCACAGCATCGTCATGGATTTCTGCTGACATGATGATGACCACTGACCAGCTGCCTTTGCTCCACTACTGATTAGCAGTACATTTCTTGGATGTGTGTGCAGTTTGTGAAAGTGTGTGGTTTTTGTGTGTGTTTCCTGTGTGTGTGTGTGTGTGTGGTATGATCTGTGTATATACAGGTTCTGAACTCTTGCTCAAACTCCAGGGCTTAGGGGCACGGAGGCCCATATCGCCGGGCAGACGTCAGACGTAATTGCATTTCTATCCCCCTGATAACCCCAGCTCTTCCCCCTCCAAAAACACCTCATCTCCCATGGAGGTAGAAGGCCCAAATTCCTGCCAGTGTGCTTACTGGTGATTAATATTACATATTTATATATGCATACCCTTCTGCCTGCAAAGGCTACATCTGTCAGTCAGGCTGCAGGCTATACAAACCCATATCAGAAAAATATGAATCTGCCCTCGGCAGACAAACGTATTTATTTCTCCAACTACCTAAGGAGGCAGCAGGAGAGGGGTGGGTGGAGGGCAGCAGGAGAGGGGTGGGTGGAGGGCAGCAGGAGAGGGGTGGGTGGAGGGCAGCAGGAGAGGGGTGGGTGGAGGGCAGCAGGAGAGGGGTGGGTGGAGGGCAGCAGGAGAGGGGTGGGTGGAGGGCAGCAGCAGAGGGGTGGGTGGAGGGCAGCAGGAGAGGGGTGGGTGGAGGGCAGCAGGAGAGGGGTGGGTGGAGGGCAGCAGGAGAGGGGTGGGTGGAGGGCAGCAGGAGAGGGGTGGGTGGAGGGCAGCAAGAGAGGGGTGGGTGGAGGGCAGCAGGAGAGGGGTGGGTGGAGGGCAGCAGGAGAGGGGTGGGTGGAGGGCAGCAGCAGAGGGGTGGGTGGAGGGCAGCAGGAGAGGGGTGGGTGGAGGGCAGCAGGAGAGGGGTGGGTGGAGGGCAGTAGGAGAGGGGTGGGTGGAGGGCAGCAGGAGAGGGGTGGGTGGAGGGCAGCAGGAGAGGGGTGGGTGGAGGGCAGCAAGAGAGGGGTGGGTGGAGGGCAGCAAGAGAGGGGTGGGTGGAGGGCAGCAGGAGAGGGGTGGGTGGAGGGCAGCAGGAGAGGGGTGGGTGGAGGGCAGCAGGAGAGGGGTGGGTGGAGGGCAGCAGCAGAGGGGTGGGTGGAGGGCAGCAGCAGAGGGGTGGGTGGAGGGCAGCAGGAGAGGGGTGGGTGGAGGGCAGCAGGAGAGGGGTGGGGGGAGGGCAGCAGGAGAGGGGTGGGTGGAGGGCAGCAGCAGAGGGGTGGGTGGAGGGCAGCAGGAGAGGGGTGGGTGGAGGGCAGCAGCAGAGGGGTGGGTGGAGGGCAGCAGGAGAGGGGTGGGTGGAGGGCAGCAGGAGAGGGGTGGGTGGAGGGCAGAAGGAGAGGGGTGGGTGGAGGGCAGCAGGAGAGGGGTGGGTGGAGGGCAGCAGGAGAGGGGTGGGTGGAGGGCAGCAGCAGAGGGGTGGGTGGAGGGCAGCAGGAGAGGGGTGGGTGGAGGGCAGCAGGAGAGGGGTGGGTGGAGGGCAGCAGCAGAAGGGGGTAAAGCACAGTAAATTGGCAGCTCTGCACCTGGCGCTGCGGCAACTTTCAAACTTAAATGGGAAAGAGTCAAGTTGCAACTTGCACTGTGGAACAGTGGTGGAGTGGGGACGAGAGACTGTGGAACAGTGGTGGAGTGGGGAAGAGAGGCTGTGGAACAGTGGTGGAGTGGGGACGAGAGACTGTGGAACAGTGGTGGAGTGGGGACGAGAGGCTGTGGAACAGTGGTGGATTGGGAAGAGAGGCTGTGGAACAGTGGTGGAGTGGGGAAGAGAGACTGTGGAACAGTGGTGGAGTGGGGACGAGAGACTGTGGAACAGTGGTGGAGTGGGGAAGAGAGACTGTGGAACAGTGGTGGAGTGGGGACGAGAGACTGTGGAACAGTGGTGGAGTGGGGACGAGAGGCTGTGGAACAGTGGTGGAGTGGGGAAGAGAGGCTGTGGAACAGTGGTGGAGTGGGGAAGAGAGGCTGTGGAACAGTGGTGGAGTGGGGAAGAGAGACTGTGGAACAGTGGTGGAGTGGGGACGAGAGACTGTGGAACAGTGGTGGAGTGGGGAAGAGAGACTGTGGAACAGTGGTGGAGTGGGGACGAGAGACTGTGGAACAGTGGTGGAGTGGGGACGAGAGGCTGTGGAACAGTGGTGGAGTGGGGAAGAGAGGCTGTGGAACAGTGGTGGAGTGGGGACGAGAGGCTGTGGAACAGTGGTGGAGTGGGGACGAGAGGCTGTGGAACAGTGGTGGAGTGGGGAAGAGAGGCTGTGGAACAGTGGTGGAGTGGGGAAGAGAGGCTGTGGAACAGTGGTGGAGTGGGGAAGAGAGACTGTGGAACAGTGGTGGAGTGGGGACGAGAGGCTGTGGAACAGTGGTGGATTGGGAAGAGAGGCTGTGGAACAGTGGTGGAGTGGGGAAGAGAGACTGTGGAACAGTGGTGGAGTGGGGACGAGAGACTGTGGAACAGTGGTGGAGTGGGGAAGAGAGACTGTGGAACAGTGGTGGAGTGGGGACGAGAGACTGTGGAACAGTGGTGGAGTGGGGACGAGAGGCTGTGGAACAGTGGTGGAGTGGGGAAGAGAGGCTGTGGAACAGTGGTGGAGTGGGGAAGAGAGGCTGTGGAACAGTGGTGGAGTGGGGAAGAGAGACTGTGGAACAGTGGTGGAGTGGGGACGAGAGACTGTGGAACAGTGGTGGAGTGGGGAAGAGAGACTGTGGAACAGTGGTGGAGTGGGGACGAGAGACTGTGGATCAGTGGTGGAGTGGGGACGAGAGGCTGTGGAACAGTGGTGGAGTGGGGAAGAGAGGCTGTGGAACAGTGGTGGAGTGGGGACGAGAGGCTGTGGAACAGTGGTGGAGTGGGGACGAGAGGCTGTGGAACAGTGGTGGAGTGGGGAAGAGAGGCTGTGGAACAGTGGTGGAGTGGGGAAGAGAGGCTGTGGAACAGTGGTGGAGTGGGGAAGAGAGGCTGTGGAACAGTGGTGGAGTGGGGAAGAGAGACTGTGGAACAGTGGTGGAGTGGGGACGAGAGACTGTGGAACAGTGGTGGAGTGGGGACGAGAGGCTGTGGAACAGTGGTGGAGTGGGGAAGAGAGGCTGTGGAACAGTGGTGGAGTGGGGAAGAGAGACTGTGGAACAGTGGTGGAGTGGGGACGAGAGACTGTGGAACAGTGGTGGAGTGGGGACGAGAGGCTGTGGAACAGTGGTGGATTGGGAAGAGAGGCTGTGGAACAGTGGTGGAGTGGGGAAGAGAGACTGTGGAACAGTGGTGGAGTGGGGACGAGAGACTGTGGAACAGTGGTGGAGTGGGGAAGAGAGACTGTGGAACAGTGGTGGAGTGGGGACGAGAGACTGTGGAACAGTGGTGGAGTGGGGACGAGAGGCTGTGGAACAGTGGTGGAGTGGGGAAGAGAGCCTGTGGAACAGTGGTGGAGTGGGGAAGAGAGGCTGTGGAACAGTGGTGGAGTGGGGAAGAGAGACTGTGGAACAGTGGTGGAGTGGGGACGAGAGACTGTGGAACAGTGGTGGAGTGGGGAAGAGAGACTGTGGAACAGTGGTGGAGTGGGGACGAGAGACTGTGGAACAGTGGTGGAGTGGGGACGAGAGGCTGTGGAACAGTGGTGGAGTGGGGAAGAGAGGCTGTGGAACAGTGGTGGAGTGGGGACGAGAGGCTGTGGAACAGTGGTGGAGTGGGGACGAGAGGCTGTGGAACAGTGGTGGAGTGGGGAAGAGAGGCTGTGGAACAGTGGTGGAGTGGGGAAGAGAGGCTGTGGAACAGTGGTGGAGTGGGGAAGAGAGGCTGTGGAACAGTGGTGGAGTGGGGAAGAGAGGCTGTGGAACAGTGGTGGAGTGGGGAAGAGAGGCTGTGGAACAGTGGTGGAGTGGGGAAGAGAGGCTGTGGAACAGTGGTGGAGTGGGGAAGAGAGGCTGTGGAACAGTGGTGGAGTGGGGACGAGAGGCTGTGGAACAGTGGTGGAGTGGGAAAGAGAGGCTGTGGAACAGTGGTGGAGTGGGGAAGAGAGGCTGTGGAACAGTGGTGGAGTGGGGAAGAGAGGCTGTGGAACAGTGGTGGAGTGGGGAAGAGAGGCTGTGGAACAGTGGTGGAGTGGGGAAGAGAGGCTGTGGAACAGTGGTGGAGTGGGGAAGAGAGGCTGTGGAACAGTGGTGGAGTGGGGAAGAGAGACTGTGGAATAGTGGTGGAGTGGGGAAGAGAGGCTGTGGAACAGTGGTGGAGTGGGGACGAGAGGCTGTGGAACAGTGGTGGAGTGGGGAAGAGAGGCTGTGGAACAGTGGTGGAGTGGGGAAGAGAGGCTGTGGAACAGTGGTGAAGTGGGGAAGAGAGGCTGTGGAACAGTGGTGGAGTGGGGAAGAGAGGCTGTGGAACAGTGGTGGAGTGGGGAAGAGAGGCTGTGGAACAGTGGTGGAGTGGGGAAGAGAGGCTGTGGAACAGTGGTGGAGTGGGGAAGAGAGGCTGTGGAACAGTGGTGGAGTGGGGAAGAGAGGCTGTGGAACAGTGGTGGAGTGTGGGAAGAGAGGCTGTGGAACAGTGGTGGAGTGGGAAAGAGAGGCTGTGGAACAGTGGTGGAGTGGGGAAGAGAGGCTGTGGAACAGTGGTGGAGTGGGGAAGAGAGGCTGTGGAACAGTGGTGGAGTGGGGAAGAGAGGCTGTGGAACAGTGGTGGAGTGGGAAAGAGAGGCTGTGGAACAGTGGTGGAGTGGGGAAGAGAGGCTGTGGAACTATTAGTCTACCTGCTGCCCAAGTCTACTTCTAGTAACTTTGTTCTCACTCCTAGTTTACCTCTAGTAACTCTGTGTTCTCACTGCTAGTCTACCTCTAGTAACTCTGTGTTCTCACTGCTAGTCTACCTCTAGTAACTCTGTGTTCTCACTCCTAGTTTACCTCTAGTAACTCTGTGTTCTCACTGCTAGTCTACCTCTAGTAACTCTGTGTTCTCACTGCTAGTCTACCTCTAGCAACTCTGTGTTCTCACTCTCACCCATACAGAAGACTCAGCAAACATCCAGCAACACTACAACCTACTGTAGCAGAATTACAGAGTGGTGGGTGGAGACAGACACAGAGATGGGTGTAGAGGCAGATTCTGGGCCCCCTTTCCTACAAGCCAGAATATTAGTCACTGGAGTATGACACAAGATGCCTTGCAAGATGAGTGGGGAGCCTTGACTGGGCCATCCAGCAAGCATACTGTGTTTGACGATGTTTCACAAAGGCTGTGCACTCCGGCTCTCTGTCACAGTGCTACAGTTTGGTGTCTGAACCTCATACCTCCTGTTTTATATGACTACACTACCATGTGACAGGCATGCACACACAGACATACACAAACACACATTCATAGAGACAAATGAACACAACACAAAAAAAATCACAAACACACACACACACACACACTCAGACAGACACACACGCACACAAACACACAGACAGACACACAAAAAAACACAAACACTCACACACTCACACAAGCATAAACACACACAGAACTACACACCTCCTCTCTTAAAGCCACAGGGCATCCATCTGAATTACTCATGTGAGAGATTTATTTGTTATTACATTTCTTTCCTATCAAATGCAGCAAAGGGCTCCCTCTCCCTGCATACATTTCCAGACAGGTCAAGGCTGAGAAATACACAGGGATTACAGCACTGCTGTTCAGACCTGGAGCCATTCCACTCTACCGCACCACCATCCAGCCCCACCACCACCACTACCACCTCCTATTCACACACTGATAGGAAGAAACCCACATACTGTTCGTGGAGTGTATTTTAACAGCTAGCTCCGAGCTACGATAGCAGCATTTCATTCAGTGCTTTGGAAGAAGTGCTTTTTCTGCTCTATCTATCCAGAGTGCTATTACAATGCCACTAGGTGCCTTTAGACAAGAGAGGCAATATATCTGTCACTTTACACTAAAAATACTAGAGCTATCTGTGGAGTCATATTAGTGTTTTGTATTACTGGCTGTAGACGCTGAAGGCTGTAGTATAATGTAGTGCAGGGTGCAGCGTGGAATAGAGAAAGGGCCTCCATTTGTCTCAGTGGCAGATCTCTGTGTATCTCCGGACAGCTCATTGGGCCAGCTGGCCGGTGGTAACCTCTGCCCCCCATCCAGATGCAGAAATTACCCCCTCATATCCCTCTATGGGGTCAGAGGTCAGCACAGAGAAACGGTTGCACAAATATGGCTGGTCTGTCTGGCGACCAGCCTCCTCCTCTACTGTCCTCCTCCACCTCCCCACCCCCCTCCTCGCTACTCCCCCTATGGATATTCTCCCCACACACTCCCTCGACGTTTGCTTAGCTTACCTGCTGCTCTCCTTAGGGACAGCCTCCCCCCACTGATTTTACTCTGCCCCCACCTCAGCGACATGCATCACTGTTACAATTGTTAATATGTATTTTTGTTATTATTTGTATTGTTTTAATTTCACATGGTCCCCACACCCCCTCAACAGTCTTTACTCTGACTGCTGCTCCCCCATATGGTGATTCCCCCCCCAACCCCCCCAACCCCCTCAACAGTCTTTACTCTGACTGCTGCTCCCCATATGGTGATTCCCCCCAACCCCCTCAACAGTCTTTACTCTGACTGCTGCTCCCCCATATGGTGATTCCCCCCAACCCCCTCAACAGTCTTTACTCTGACCGCTGCTCCCCCATATGGTGATTTCCCCCCCAACCCCCTCAACAGTCTTTACTCTGACTGCTGCTCCCCATATGGTGATTCCCCCCCAACCCCCTCAACAGTCTTTACTCTGACTTCTGCTTCCCCATATGGTGATTCCCCCCCAACCCCCTCAACAGTCTTTACTCTGACTGCTGCTCCCCCATATGGTGATTCCCCCCCAACCCCCTCAACAGTCTTTACTCTGACTGCTGCTCCCCATATGGTGATTCCCCCCCCCCCAACCCCCTCAACAGTCTTTACTCTGACTGCTGCTCCCCATATGGTGATTCCCCCCCCAACCCCCTCAACAGTCTTTACTCTGACTGCTGCTCCCCATATGGTGATTCCCCCCCAACCCCCTCAACAGTCTTTACTCTGACTGCTGCTCCCCATATGGTGATTCCCCCCCCAACCTCCTCAACAGTCTTTACTCTGACTGCTGCTCCCCCATATGGTGATTCTCCCCCAACCCCCTCAACAGTCTTTACTCTGACTGCTGCTCCCCCATATGGTGATTCCCCCCCAACCCCCTCAACAGTCTTTACTCTGACTGCTGCTCCCCCATATGGTGATTCCCCCCAACCCCCTCAACAGTCTTTACTCTGACTGCTGCTCCCCATATGGTGATTCCCCCCCCAACCCCCTCAACAGTCTTTACTCTGACTGCTGCTCCCCATATGGTGATTCCCCCCCCAACCCCCTCAACAGTCTTTACTCTGACTGCTGCTCCCCCATATGGTGATTCCCCCCAACCCCCTCAACAGTCTTTACTCTGACTGCTGCTCCCCCATATGGTGATTCCCCCCCAACCCCCTCAACAGTCTTTACTCTGACTGCTGCTCCCCATATGGTGATTCCCCCCCAACCCCCTCAACAGTCTTTACTCTGACTGCTGCTCCCCCATATGGTGATTCCCCCCCAACCCCCTCAAGATTTTCACTGTACCCTGCAATCACACCTGCAACACTGTTCATGTGACTATTTTAACACTGTTCATGTGACTTTTAAACACTGTGAATGTGACTATTAAACACTGTGAATGTGACTATTAAACACTGTTCATGTGACTATAAAACACTGTGAATGTGTCTATTAAACACTGTGAATGTGTCTATTAAACACTGTGAATGTGTCTATTAAATACTGTGAATGTGTCTATTAAACACTGTTCATGTGACTTTTAAACACTGTGAATGTGACTATTAAACACTGTGAATCTCTGAATCTCTTTTCTCTCTCAACATCTATCTTTCCCCATCCTTCCTCTCCTCTCTCTCTCCTCCCTTTCCCTTTCTCTCTTCCTCTCTCCCTCCCATCCCTCTCTACCTGTTTCTATGGTCTACCTATATGGATGGATGCATTATGCAGCTCATCCTATCATGTAATTCACCCCATGTCCTCCTATCTGCAGATGACCAGCCAGGGTGTCCTAAATAAACCTGTCAGCCCACCAGATAAGATGCAGGAAATATGGAAATCATATCATATGGAGTGGTGTGATATAGTGCTGGGGGAAAACAGGTTGTGATATGACAATGATATGTACATCTTGGGGTTATAGCCAGGGATGATATGTACATATTTTAATGGGGTTATAAACAGGGATGGAAAGAGAGAAAGGAAAGTGTGGTGAAAGGTGACACGAAGAGAGGGAGGGTAGAGGAGGAGGGTAGAGGAGGAGGAGGAGGGTAGAGGAGGCGGATGGGAGGATGAGGAGGAAACAGGAGGAGAAGGGAAAAGGAGGAGGAGGGTGGAGGAGGAGGAGGGTAGAGGAGGGTAGAGGAGGAGGATGGAGGAGGAGGAGGTTAGAGGAGGAGGAGGGTAGAGGAGGAGGGTAGAGGAGGAAGAGGGTAGAGGGTAGGGTAGAGGAGAAAGAGTGTAGAGGAGGAAGAGGGTAGAGGGTAGAGGAGGATGGTAGAGGGTAGAGGAGGAGGAGGGTAGAGAAGGGAGAGTGTAGAGGGTAGAGAAGGGAGAGGGTAGAGGGTAGAGGAGGAGGAGGGTAGAGGGTAGAGGAGGAGGAGGGTAGAGGGCAGAGGAGGAAGAGGGTAGAGGGTAGAGAAGGGAGAGGGTAGAGGGTAGAGGAGGAGGGTAGAGGGTAGAGGAGGAAGAGGGTAGAGGGTAGAGGAGGGAGAGGGTAGAGAGGGTAGAGGGTAGAGAAGGGAGAGGGTAGAGGGTAGAGAAGGGAGAGGGTAGAGGGTAGAGGAGGAGGTGGGTAGAGGAGGAAGAGGGTAGAGGGTAGAGGAGGGAGAGGGTAGAGGGTAGAGGGTAGAGGAGGGAGAGGGTAGAGGGTAGAGAAGGGAGAGGGTAGAGGGTAGAGGAGGGGGAGGGTAGAGAAGGGAGAGGGTAGAGGGTAGAAAAGGGAGAGGGTAGAGGGTAGAGAAGGGAGAGGGTAGAGGGTAGAGAAGGGACAGGGTAGAGGTTGTAGAGAAGGGAGAGGGTAGAGGGTAGAGGAGGAGGAAGACAACACAACAGGAGATGATGAGAGGAGGAACATGGCAGAAGGTCAAACATTAGAGAGAGAGGAGACAGAGGGTGTCAATTAACTAGTGGAGGGGGGAGGTGGCACATTCCATCACACTCTGCCCCACACTGTGAGGGTGTCCCTGCCTCTGTACACAGGGCCTAAACAAACACTCATTAACACAGTCCTCCTTCAAAGATCGTTTTTCACCCAGCAGTCCTAATTTGGCTTAATGAGGCCCCCGCTGGCCAGCACCGTAATGGCAGAAGACAGAAAGTACCAGGCTGGGTATTCTACTGGACGCCCATACCATGGAATACAGTGTGATGGAGAAACAATATAATTAACTATTTAATGAACCTATCCCCTCTTACCACCCCCCATCCTTCCAACGTACAATCCCCAAATTCAATTTAGGCTATTCCATGCTTTATGGTAATGTATAGCTCATTAAAATGTTAGTTAAAAACTCATTAAAATTCACTTGGAGAAGTAATGGCTTCATTACAGTAATATGCTGAAAAGCAAAGAAAAAGACAAGAAGAACAAAGAGAAGAAAGAGAGAAAGAGAATGACAGCTTTCTAATCACTTAATTGTGACTAAAATGGAATACATTTGCATAATAAATAGCGAAGAGCCGGTACATTTTTTCTCTCTTCACAGCGCTCTATAATTAACAAGCGCTACAATTAAAGATGCATTTATTTCCCCGAAATTGTATCTTTTGGTGGCCACTTCAGTTTTCACTGTGTTGCATCTGCCTCTTCTGCCTGGTTGTTTTGTAGTGTTTGTGCGGCGGCTGCCAGATGTGCAGAGCGTGCAGTAACTGGAGCTGGCTGATACAGAGGAACAATGTGCCCATGGCCCTTTCTGCTTGGCCTGATAAGGGATAGGGCTGGGTAGTGCTGATGCTCGCCTCCCGCTCAGCCCTGAATGGACACTTTAGAGCCGGAAGGAAGGAGGGGGAAAGACGCAGAGGAGGTTTCCTGCCAATTCCACCACACAGACTGAAAGACAGACAGACTGACAGACTGACCGAGATACAACCAAGTATACTGAGTGACTGAGTAGATGAATGTGCCTGGTAGGACTGGGAGAGGAGAGAAGAGGAGAGGAGAGGAGAGGAGAGGAGAGGAGAGGAGAGGAGAGGAGAGGAGAGGAGGGAGAGAAGAGGAGGGAGAGGGACAGGCAGACAGAGACGGAGAGGAAGAGGAAGAGGAAGAGGAAGAGGAAGAGGAAGAGGAGAGGGAGAGGGAGAGGGAGAGGGAGAGGGAGAGGGAGAGGAGAGGAGAGGAGAGGAGAGGAGAGGAGAGGAGAGGAGAGGAGAGGAGAGGAGAGGAGAGGAGAGGAGAGGAGAGGAGAGGAGAGGAGAGGATTTTGGGCTATGCTGCCTGATGAGGAAGGATATGGCATGGCAGGGCAAGCTGTTGGTTGATAATAAGACATGTTGAGAGGTAAACATTATGCTTTGAGTAAAAACACTTGGTAAACAGGCACTACTACTCCATGAGCAGCTGGAAAATCCTGCATGGTTGAGTCTACCAGAGAAAGTGGCAGCATCGATTCCCATCCAGATGTATACAGATAAAACAGCTCATACTTTGAGCTGCTCAGGGCCATTAAAATCACTGTCTGACTCAGAATGTGTATTCATTTTGTTCAACGGGTTGGAGTGGCTCGACCTGAGCAGTCGATGGAAATAACATCTTTCCTAGAAATGCCACATTAATGAGTTCTGAGATTGTGCATTGGAGGAAGCTGTGAATTCTGTTGGGGATAATAACTCATAGGGTACTGAATTTAATCGCGTCTACTTGTTCTGCTAGTTCAGCTGTCCAGCCTCTCTGATCAAGATAAATCATATAGAAAGCCACTCAGATCAGACATAGTCCCGTAATCTACAGATCAAACATAGTCCCGTGATCTACAGATCAGACATAGTTCCGTAATCTACAGATCAGACAAAGTCCCGTAATCTACAGATCAGACATAGTTCCGCAATCTACAGATCAGACAAAGTCCCGTAATCTACAGATCAGACATAGTTCCGTAATCTACAGATCAGACAAAGTCCCGTAATCTACAGATCAGACATAGTTCCGTAATCTACAGATCAACCATAGTCCCGCAATCTACAGTTCAGACATAGTCCCGTGATCTACAGATCAGACAAAGTCCCGTAATCTACAGATCAGACATAGTTCCGCAATCTACAGATCAGACATAGTCCCGTAATCTACAGATCAGACATAGTACCGTAATCTACAGATCAACCATAGTCCCGCAATCTACAGTTCAGACATAGTCCCGTGATCTACAGATCAGACATAGTCCCGTAATCTACAGATCAGACATAGTACCGTAATCTACAGATCAACCATAGTCCCGCAATCTACAGTTCAGACATAGTCCCGTGATCTACAGATCAGACATAGTCCCGTGATCTACAGATCAGACATAGTCCTGTAATCTACAGCTCAGACATAGTCCTGTAATCTACAGATCAGACATAGTCCCGTGATCTACAGATCAGACATAGTCCTGTAATCTACAGCTCAGACATAGTCCTGTAATCTACAGCTCAGACATAGTCCTGTAATCTACAGATCAGACATAGTCCTGTAATCTACAGATCAGACATAGTCCTGTAATCTACAGATCAGACATAGTCCTGTAATCTACAGCTCAGACTAGCTATTTACCTGAAACACTTCAACACACACTAATGGTCCAATGACACCATACTGTAACATGGAAAACAGAACACAACCGTTTAATCCTACAGACAAACAACCAGATACGTGTGTTTTTTTGATGACATGATCTTTCAGTAATGACTTTTGATGTGGCAACACATTCCAAAAGAGACAAATATTTAACAATATCAGCATTTTTCAAAACGCACACATATTGGTTCTTCATTACAAGGGGTCAGTTGTTACTTAAACATCACAACAGCATATAGTCTGTGCATATCGGGAGATGCATTGCCCTGTGGGTAATCTCCTCAGCCGAAGAGAGAGCAAGAAAGAGTGGAAAAAGAGAAGGAGTTTTCTCCCCTGCTCTCCATTCCTCAGAAGACTCCTTCTTTCCTTCCATCTGAATACTACCACACAGCATTCTGGTTAGTCTGTCTCAGAGCAGAGACCACATCTAGACCCATCGCTGGGACAGTCTTGGAAACCCGTTGGCCATGGGCAGCATTACTGCATTACTACTCTGTGTCTTACAGGATCTAATAATAGCCCTGGACCCTACTGGCCCCTGGTCCTGGACCCTGCTGGCCCCTGGTCCTGGACCCTGCTGGCCCCTGGTCCTGGACCCTGCTGGCCCCTGGTCCTGGACCCTGCTGGCCCCTGGTCCTGGACCCTGCTGGCCCCTGGTCCTGGACCCTGCTGGCCCCTGGTCCTGGACCCTGCTGGCCCCTGGTCCTGGACCCTGCTGGCCCCTGGTCCTGGACCCTGCTGGCCCCTGGTCCTGGACCCTGCTGGCAGCCATGTCACTTTGGATGAGTGCTGCCTGACATATTGGAGAGGGCGGCTGATGCATTTGCCCCTCATTAACTGTGTCCCTCCAGTCTGTGGTAAGGGTTAACATTAAAACAGCCAGGAGGCCAAGGACTGGGAAGGCAGAGAGATTTCAGATGTATTCACTAAATCAAATCAAATCAAATTTATTAGTCACATACACATGGTTAGCAGATGTTAATGCGAGTGTAGCGAAATGCTTGTGCTTCTAGTTCCGACAATGCAGTAATAACAACAAGTAATCTAACCTAACAATTCCGCAACTACTACCTTATACACGCAAGTGTAAAGGGATAAAGAATATGTACATAAAGATATATGAATGAGTGATGGTACAGACGGCATAGGCAAGATGCAGTAGATGGTATAGAGTACGGTATATACCTATGAGATGAGTACTGTAGGGTATGTAAACATAAAGTGGCATAGTTTAAAGTGGCTAGTGGTCCATGTATTACATAAGATGGCAAGATGCAGTAGATGATATAGAGTACAGTATATACATATACATAAGAGATGTGTAATGTAGGGTATGTAAACATTATATTAGGTGGCATTGTTTAAAGTGGCTGGTGGTACATTTTTACATAATTTCCATCAATTCCCATTTTTAAGGTGGCTGGAGCTGAGTCAGTTTGTTGGCAGCGGCCGCTAAATGTTAGTGGTGGCTGTTTAACAGTCTGATGGCCTTGAGATAGAAGCTGTTTTTCAGTCTCTCGGTCCCTGCTTGGATGCACCTGTACTGACCTCGCCTTCTGGATGATAGCGGGGTGAACAGGTAGTGGCTTGGGTGGTTGTTGTCCTTGATGATCTTTATGGCCTTCCTGTGACATCGGGTGGTGTAGGTGTCCTGGAGGGCAGGTAGTTTGCCCCGGGTGATGCGTTCTGCCGACCTCACTACCCTCTGGAGAGCCTTACGGTTGTGTGCGGAGCAGTTGCCGTACCAGGCGGTGATACAGCCCGACAGGATGCTCTCGATTGTGCATCTGTAGAAGTTTGTGAGTGCTTTTGGTGACAAGCCGAATTTCTTCAGCCTCCTGAGGTTGAAGAGGCGCTGCTGCGCCTTCTTCACAACGCTGTCTGTGTGGGTGGACCAATTCAGTTTGTCCGTGATGTGTACACCGAGGAACTTAAAACTTTCCACCTTCTCCACTACTGACCCGTCGATGTGGATAGGGGGGAGCTCCCTCTGCTGTTTCCTGAAGTCCACAATCATCTCCTTTGTTTTGTTGACGTTGAGTGTGAGGTTATTTTCCTGACACCACACTCCGAGGGCCCTCACCTCCTCCCTGTAGGCCGTCTCGTCGTTGTTGGTAATCAAGCCTACCACTGTAGTGTCGTCCGCAAACTTGATGATTGAGTTGGAGGCGTGCATGGCCACGCAGTCGTGGGTGAACAGGGAGTACAGGAGAGGGCTCAGAACGCACCCTTGTGGGGCCCCAGTGTTGAGGATCAGCGGGGTGGAGATGTTGTTACCTACCCTCACCACCTGGGGGCGGCCCGTCAGGAAGTCCAGGACCCAGTTGCACAGGGCGGGGTCGAGGCCCAGGGTCTCGAGCTTGATGACGAGTTTGGAGGGTACTATGGTGTTAAATGCTGAGCTGTAGTCGATGAACAGCATTCTCACATAGGTATTCCTCTTGTCCAGATGGGTTAGGGCAGTGTGCAGTGTGGTTGCGATTGCGTCGTCTGTGGACCTATTGGGTCGGTAAGCAAATTGGAGTGGGTCTAGGGTGTCCGGTAGGGTGGAGGTGATATGGTCCTTGACTAGTCTCTCAAAGCACTTCATGATGACGGAAGTGAGTGCTACGGGGCGGTAGTCGTTTAGCTCAGTTACCTTAGCTTTCTTGGGAACAGGAACAATGGTGGCCCTCTTGAAGCATGTGGGAACAGCAGACTGGGCTAAGGATTGATTGAATATGTCCGTAAACACACCAGCCAGCTGGTCTGCGCATGCTCTGAGGACGCGGCTGGGAATGCCGTCTGGGCCTGCAGCCTTGCGAGGGTTAACACGTTTAAATGTTTTACTCACCTCGGCTGCAGTGAAGGAGAGCCCGCAGGTTTTGGTAGTGGGCCGTGTCAGTGGCACTGTATTATCCTCAAAGCGGGCAAAAAAGGTATTTAGCCTGTCTGGGAGCAAGACATCCTGATCCGCGACGGGGCTGCTTTTCTTTTTGTAATCCGTGATAGACTGTAGACCCTGCCACATACCCCTTGTGTCTGAGCTGTTGAATTGCGATTCAATTTTGTCTATGTACTGGGACTTAGCCTGTTTGATAGCCTTGCGGAGAGAATAGCTACACTGTGTGTATTCGGTCATGTTTCCGGTCACCTTGCCCTGGTTAAAAGCAGTGGTTCGCGCTTTCAGTTTCACGCGAATGCTGCCGTTAATCCACGGTTTCTGGTTTGGGAATGTTTTAATCGTTGCTCTGGGTACGACATCGTCAATGCACTTCCTAATGAACTCGCTCACCGAATCTGCATATTCATCATTGTTGTTGTTGGACGCCGTGCGGAACATATTCCAATCCGCGTGATCAAAGCAGTCTTGAAGCGTGGATTCAGATTGGTCGGACCAGCGTTGAACAGACCTGAGCGCGGGAGCTTGTAGTTTTAATTTCTGTTTGTAGGCTGGAATCAACAAAATGGAGTCGTGGTCAGCTTTTCCGAAAGGAGGGCGGGGGAGGGCCTTATATGCGTCGCGGAAGTTAGTATAACAATGGTCCAGAGTTCTGCCAGCCCTGGTCGGACAATCGATGTGCTGATAGAATTTAGGGAGTTTTGTTTTTAGATTAGCCTTGTTAAAATCCCCAGCTACGATGAATGCAGCCTCAGGGTGTGTGGTTTCCAGTTTACAGAGAGTCAGATAGAGTTCGTTCAGGGCCATCGATGTGTCTGCTTGGGGGGGAATATATACGGCTGTGATTATGACCGAAGTGAATTCCCTTGGTAGATAATGCGGTCTACATTTGATTGTGAGGAGTTCTAGATCAGGTGAACAGAATGACTTTAGTTCCTGAGTGTTGTTATGATGGTCACACCACGTCTCGTTAATCATGAGGCATACCCCCCCGCCCCTCT